>NW_009258127.1:1200242-1207664 GCF_000149755.1 Phytophthora sojae | reverse complement strand
GCAGGGTCTCCACGTCGACCGGAAGCATGCCTCCAAAGCGCAGTGCGCGCAGTGCGAAAGCACCTCCGAAACCGCCGGCCGTAGGGCCGAAGACCAGGGCGGCCAAGGCCAAGAACGAGTCGTCCGCGCTGATGGAGGCCACGAAGGCGGCCGAGGAGGTGGTGCGCTCTCGTAGCAGCACGCCGGAGAGTGGCCGTCAGGCCGGGGCTCGGAGCAAGTCTCCTGACGCCGCGCAAGGCAAGGAGGAGAGTCCTCGGGGCCATAAAAGCCCGGCTCGCGACTGGGAAGCCGCCGTCTTTGACTGCACGATGGTCCAGTACTCCGGTGAGAGTTCACCCGACGACGAGAACGTCTCGGAGGGCAGCACGCACGCTGCCGAAGGCACGGAGCTGGCGGCAGGCGACATGACCAACGCCTCGGCCGACGCAAAGGCCTCGTCAGGGAAGGAGGCGGAGGACGCCGGCGACAGCAAGCAGTCGCACGACGAAGTCGCCATGGCCGACGCTGGGGTCGTGGCCGAGAAGTCGCCGAGCGACGCGGGCTCCAAGCCCAAGGAGGTGCTGGCATCCAAGCATCTGACGCTGGCACAAGGTCGTGAGCGTGCCCAAGCGTCGAAAGCGGCTGCCGCTGCGAAGGCCGCCGAGGCCAAGGCGAAGAAGCGTTCAGCTTTCAGGTCGCCTCGCGGCTCCAGCTCCAAGCTGTTCATCGACTCGGAGTCTGAGGATGAGGAGGGTGCCGTCCACGAGCCCAAGGAGCTCTCCAACAACCTCGACGAGCAGCAGCAGCAATACCACGCTGCTAGCTCGGGTGCGTATGCCAGGCAGTCGACTGCCACGACTGCCATCGAGTCTTCTTCAGGCGGGGATGCCACGTACCCGCAGGGCTACTTCCCACCCGAGCCTGGCACTGGTGCGCCAGCGCTGTTGGAGAAGCTCTCGGCTCCTCGTGGCCTTATCGGCGGGTACACCTCGAGGGGTTCCTATGAGCGTGCTCTTGTTGAGAAAGAGCCACTCTTTCTTGGCGACGTTGAAGTCGCCCGGTGTGTGCTACTAGCACCACACAAGCTCACACTGAAGGAGTTCACCACGCTTCGCAAGAAGCCGGAGGACAAGGGTGGACTCCATCCTGTGTGGGGTTTCCACTGGGTCAAGCCGAATGACAACATGACCTGGAGCGAGGTGGAAGACCTCTTCTGGCGCTACGTCCAGCGCAAAGGGTATTCCGACCAAGAGTTCAAAGAACTCCGTGAGGATCGCACTCTGTCCGCAATCCTGGACGTGCGCGAGCTCCGCATCGAGTTCGCTCAACTCGTGAGCAAGCGCAAGCTCCACTCGAAAATGGACGAGCTGAAGCAAGAGGCGAGAGCCAAAGCTCGTGAAGAGCGTGGGCGTGGTGCGACTACGTCTGCTACCGTGCCCCGGGTACCGGCCAAGAAGCCAAGGACTACTTACGAAGCTGCCGCTGCTTCTCGTCCCATATCGCAACAGCCTTCGGGCAGTCTGCCTGGAGCTGCTCAACGGGCTCCCACGAGTTATCCGACTCAGGGTAACCCCTCCACTTCACGAGCAGCTGGCGCTTGCCATGGAGCCGCCGCTCCCGGACGACTCGTTCCACGTGGTAGTGGATCTGCCCATTACGATCAAGGAGGGCCGGCGGTGGCCTCGCACGGCCATGGCTACGAGCCTGAGGCGACGCAGCCGTATACTGGGGCCCCGAGTCAGGTGGTGGCCCTGCAGCAAGAGGAGATTCGTCTTCTCCGGGACCGTGTGTACGTCCTCGAGATCGCGCTTGGCGTCGGCCTTGGTGGCGAGGCTGCCGCTCGTGCTGGTAAGCCTGGTGCCGTGGAGCGGCTCCGTGTGGATGTTGCCTCGCTCTATCAAGAACCTCGCAGTCTCCATGGCCATGTGGATCGTCGAGCCGACCTGTCGTCTTACGGCTCGCTGCGAAACCAGCTCGCTGGCCTTCGGGCCGAGCTTCATGGCCACGCGCCGTATCCGGAGCAGCAGCAGCCCCACTCGTATCAGGCCCCGTTTGGCCAGGGCTCGTACGGGGCCCCTGCGTATGCTGCTCCGATGTACGCCGCGCCGTCTTACGACCAGCGCGCGTATCAGGCGCCTTACCGTGACTCGACGCCGCGCTACGAGGAGCTGCGCTCTTCTCCACCGGGCCACCCACCGCTTCCTGCGGGGCAGCCAGAGCCAGAGGGTCATGGTACCTCTTAAGCCGACCCACGTAAAACGTCGGGTGAGTCGTCATCGACTTGGGCAAGTCTATGGTGTACGCCGCGGCATGCCGGCTGAGGACCGTGAAGGGTCCAATGAAGCGGGGCTTCAGCTTGTTGCTCTCGACCGAGCTAACAGTGTTTAGCGGTAGGTTTCTAGTATCTAGGAGAACTAAATCCCCAACCTTAAACACGTTCATGTTTCCTCTTCCATTTCGGTCAGAGTACTCCTTCTGTTTATCTTGGGCTTGCGCCATGGTGTCTCGCACCCTGCTGATTATGTTTAGCCTGTCTTCGGCAAACGAGGACAGTTGCTTCCGCAAGGTGGCTGGACTCACGTCCGAGACTTGGGAGGAAAAGGTTTTCCGAGCCTCTCCCCCACTTAGGACCGAAGCCCCGGTACTGCCTCGTAATGTGAGCGACACCTGAGGGTGGCGCAACCCGTTTAGGTAAAAGGGCGTAAAGCCCGTCGATGCATGTACCGCATTGTTGAGTGCGAACTCAACCATGGGCAAGCGATCAGCCCAAGAGCGGGGCATCTCCGCGCAGATACTGCGGAGCGTGTCTTCGAGCACGCGATTGACGCGCTCCGTCTGGCGGGTGGTCCGCCGTCGACATCGACATTCGTGTGCTGAGAAGGCGAAACAGCGTCTACCAGAACGTAGCGGTGAACCGCGGGTCTCGATCAGAGACAATGGTCTCGGGCAGACCGTGGTGTCAGAAGACACAGTCCATGAACAGGCGAGCGACCTCGTCGCCAGTGACGGTGTCACGAACTGGAGCAAAGTGGACCATCTTGCTCAGACGGCACACGAAGGCAACAACACCAGTGTTGCCACGGTCATCGGCCGGAAGTCCGAAGACAAAGTCGAGACTCATCGACTTCCAGCAGTCCGCTGGGACCGGCAGGCTTTGCAATGGTGCTGAGGCGTGACCGGCAGGCTTCACGCGCTGGCACGTCTCGCACGTACGGACGTAGGTGGCGACCCACTTGTACATGTGACGCCACCAAAACATCTGCGAGACAGACGCGTACGTCTTCTCACGGCCGAGATGGCCACCGGATGGAGCGTCGTGCGCCTCCATCAGGATGTCGTACTTGATATTCTCGTCGTTGGGCACGACAATACGGGGAGGATCCTCGGGCTCGACCCTATAGTGGAGCAAGCCATCAGCCCACTCATAGCGGTGCAGCCTTGCACGTTGTCGGGGCGTGAGCCACTCGGCCTTGGCTTCCGAGCCAGCGGCCAAGAACCGTACAAGAGGTTCGAGACTGGCATCGTCTCGGTACCCCAGCCTGATGCGATCATACAGATCCGTCGTGACCCGACTAATATGAGCAAGCTCGTAGTCGGGTCGGCGCGACAGCGCGTCGGCAAGCACGTTCAACTTGCCCAGCTTGTACTCGACACGGAAGTTGTATTCCGCGAAGAATGACAGGCAACGCGCCATCCGCTGTGAGAGATGCGGCGTGTTGACGGCAGTCCGCAAGGACGCGTGGTCTGTATAAACGACAAAGGGCGTCGAGCCCACGAGGTGCACTCGGAACTTGACAAGAGCGTACTTCATGGCAAGTAGCTCCTTGTCGTGGACTGGATAGTTCCGTTCGGCTGCCTTGAGCTGCCTGGACTGGAACGAGATGGCCCGTTCGCGGCCTTCATCGTCGGCCTGCAATAGCGCACAGCCAATTGCGTAGTCAGACGCATCACAGACTACGCTAAAAGGCTTCGTCTCGTCCGGCAATGCCAGGACTGGCGCGCGCTGTAAGCTCGCTTTGATGTCGTTAAAAGCATCTTGATGGATGGCGACGCTCCCAGCGCCAGTCGACATCGTTCTTCAGGAGATCCGACAAGGGCCGTGCCAGCTCGGCGTAGCCTGCACTATACTTGTGCAGGTAGTTGGCGAGGCCCAACCACTGTCGTAGGTCCTTCTGTGACCGAGGTGGCGGCCAAGCCGCGATGGTTTTCACCTTCTCCGGGTCCGCCCAGACCCCGGCGCTGCTGACGAAGCAGCCCAGGACCTTGATCTCCTCAGCTGCGAACACACACTTGTCGATGTTGGCGTACAGCTTGTTCGCCCGCATGACTTCGAACACACATCGAAGGTGCTGGAGATGCACCTCCATGGCCGTCTGGCCTGCCTCGGCACGGCTGTGGACGAAGATGTCGTCAAAGTACGTCTGTGTGAACGCACGCAAAGGTCGGAACAGTTGTGTGACCAAGCGATTGAACGTTGCCGGGGCGTTAGAAAGCCCCTGAGGCATGACCAGCCACTCCCAGAGCATACCGCTCGGCGTGCTCACAGCCGTGAATGGGATGTCCCTCTCGCGCATCAGGATCTGGTAGTATTCGTCCACCAGGTCCAGCGCGCTATACAGCGTATGTTGTTGAGCAACACGTCCTTGCGCGGGATCGGTGTCTGCGCAGGCACTGTCGCGCTGTTCAGCTTGTTATAAGCATGAACCAGACGCCACTTTCCGTTCGGTTTGCGAACACAGAAGGTAGGCGTCGAGTGCGGGGACTTCGACTCCCGCACCATGCCTGCTTTCGCCTTGGCGGCAAAGAAGGCATCAATGACTTCACACTGCTCCCGGGGAAGAGGCCA
This sequence comes from Phytophthora sojae, assembly GCF_000149755.1. Taxonomy (NCBI): domain Eukaryota; phylum Oomycota; class Peronosporomycetes; order Peronosporales; family Peronosporaceae; genus Phytophthora; species Phytophthora sojae. Next base: position 1,202,839 of record NW_009258127.1, on the reverse strand, counting down.
TTGCCTCGTGACACAGTACTTCGTGCCCAGCACGAGATCGATCTCGTGCCTGATTCCCCTGTCCGGAGGGAGATTGGACGGTGGATCCTTGGACACCACGTCCTCAAACGCCTTCACCAAGGGGTACACCGGGTCCCGGGGGTTCTTAAGAATCTCAGAGCCCATGCGCGACGCGCGCTGTCTCTGGAACTCCTCCAGGACTGCCTGGTCCATGACCGAGGACGAGTTCAACTCGGCCGACGTGGACTCCGGTCGGAGGAGAACCAACTCTGCGATCTCCCCGGCCTTTAGCTCGGCCAAGAAGTCCTCCATAGCGAGCTCCTCAAGGTTCAGCAACTCTGAAACCTCGGGCAGAGCTGTAAGCTCGACAGCTCCTGTCTTGACCCGACTACCGGTCACGCCGTCGAAGATGTGATAACACTCTTCGGCGGCTGGAGCCTTGGCTGGACGCTGGCGACTGGCGTCGTCGGCCACACGACTAGGCCCGGCTTAGGACGTGACCCTCGGGTGTCTTCGTCTCGTGGCGCCGCCTTGACGGCACCACCGATCTTCTCGATCTCGTGCGGAACTACGTTACCCGCCTTGTCCTTGAGCGGAACTTGGTTACCCGCCTTGCTGGGTGGAACTATGTTATCCACCTCGCCGTGTGGAACTTGGTTACCCACACCAGGAGCGCTTCCAGCGACTCCCGCATCGGTTATGGTCTGAGTGACCTCCTGTGGAACTATGTTACCCACATCGGAAGCACCTGCAGTGCCTTCCTCATCCGTTACGGTCTGAGTGACCTCGCGTGGAACTTGGTTACCCACGCCAGCGCCAGCGGCGCCTTCTCCAGCAGCCCTTGCTGCCTGCGGTACTTCGTTACCCGCGTGTGGACCTACGTTACCCACCTGGTAGGTGCTGTCCGGCACCTCCACTCTCAGGCCTTGTCCGGCCCGGTCGGAGTCGTCGTCAGTCTCGACGGACCCCAAGAAATCATTAGACGCTGCTGCGCCCTGGCGGCCCTCGCGGGCGCCCCAGCTGCTGCCAGAGGTGGGAACATGACTCACCAAAGCTCTGTCAGAGCGTGGGGGACGGCTGGCCCCGATGGTCTTGCCGCGCCAGTCGATCCAAGGCTCGTGTTTCTCCAGCCACGGCATGCCAAGGATCAAGTCGTACTTGTCCATGTCTAGGACCAAGAACGGCTCCGTGCTGTCGAAGTCCTCGAACTTGACAGTGAGGTCCATGTGGACCCGAGGTACTTCTACCACCGTACCGACGGCCAGTCTTACCGAGACCAGCCCGTTGCCTTTGCTGCTTCGTAGCGCATCGGCGTACTTGTCGCGATTGCGTGCGACAGTCTGGCGGCGCGCAAAGTTCTTGGACGCCCCAGAGTCGATCAAGATTCTCAAGGGATGATCGTATCCCGGTACACTCGCGTGCACCACAAGCAGCCCACCGCTGCCCTTCTCCGCTTCGAGAGTACAGAGACTCTCAGGGGCTAAGTCCCCATGGCGTGCGCCACCCGCACGCCCCTCATGAAGACTTAGTGTTTCCCCAGTAGGGCGCCCCGCCCCTACAGGTGCCCGGCGTTCCCCTGGTTCCTGGGGCGCGGCTTCTGCCAGCGACCCCTAGAGCCAAAGGGCTTCGAAGAGAACTTCTTCTTCAGTCCTCCCGCGGGACAAGCACGTTTCATGTGCCCAAGCTTGCCACAGCCGTAGCAGCGAATGTCGCTCTGCTCGGCCATGCCCAGATCCATGGGAACCGGCCCGTTGATCGCTCCATTGCCGGACTTACCATTAGGCGCACCGCCAGAGGCAGGGTTGCTCTGCCATACTGTGGCGGGGGTACGAGCCTGCTTGTGGTTGTACTCCTCCTGGAGGGCGATCTGAATCGCCTCCTCCATAGTGTTTGCTTGCACACGGAACAGTTGCGCGCGGGCAGGACCGACACGCAGACCGTCCATGAACACGGTCACCTTGATGTGTTCAGGCAGGGGGTTCCCCACCAAAGAGGCAGTGAGCACTCGCATCTCCTGGATGTACTCATGCAGCTCGCGCCTTCCTTGTTTGCAGGCGAGGAAGCGCGAACGCTGGCGGTACTCGTAGTTCGCCGGAAGAAACGCGGCCCGCAGCTGCTCGCACAGCTGGGACCATGATGCGAAGCATCCAGGCGTCGTCGCTTCGCGCGTATACGCCCAACTCTAGCGCGACCACTAAGGTTGGAGAGCGCAAAGGCGACACGGAGTCGCTCGTCCGAGACGAGAGCCGCGTCCATCGCGAGCTCAATCTCTCGAACCCAGAAGTGAAGGTTTTCTCCTTCCTTCCCTTCGAAGGGGTGAACCTTCAGCCGCAGGGGCTTCGGTTGCACCGGCTTCGGCGCGGCCGCAGTGGCCTGCAGCCCTTGAACGTGGGCGATGAGCCCTCGCTCGTAGGTGTCGAATGCGTTGATACGCTCAACCTGCTCAGCCGGCGTCGCCGCCGCTAAGCTACGCAGGGCATCTGTCCCAAAGATGCCTGCCATCTTACGAACGGACTCGTACTGCGAGTCGTTCAGATGGGGAACTCCGTACGATCCATCTTGGCTCACTCGATGAGACCACAGAGGATTCAGGTAGT
>NW_009258127.1:1172700-1200142 GCF_000149755.1 Phytophthora sojae | reverse complement strand
TCCCCACCATAGAGGCAGTGAGCACTCGCATCTCCTGGATGTACTCATGCAGCTCGCGCCTTCCTTGTTTGCAGGCGAGGAAGCGCGAACGCTGGCGGTACTCGTAGTTCGCCGGAAGAAACGCGGCCCGCAGCTGCTCGCACAGCTGGGACCATGATGCGAAGCATCCAGGCGTCGTCGCTTCGCGCGTATACGCCCAACTCTAGCGCGACCACTAAGGTTGGAGAGCGCAAAGGCGACACGGAGTCGCTCGTCCGAGACGAGAGCCGCGTCCATCGCGAGCTCAATCTCTCGAACCCAGAAGTGAAGGTTTTCTCCTTCCTTCCCTTCGAAGGGGTGAACCTTCAGCCGCAGGGGCTTCGGTTGCACCGGCTTCGGCGCGGCCGCAGTGGCCTGCAGCCCTTGAACGTGGGCGATGAGCCCTCGCTCGTAGGTGTCGAATGCGTTGATACGCTCAACCTGCTCAGCCGGCGTCGCCGCCGCTAAGCTACGCAGGGCATCTGTCCCAAAGATGCCTGCCATCTTACGAACGGACTCGTACTGCGAGTCGTTCAGATGGGGAAACTCCGTTCGATCCATCTTGGCTCACTCGATGAGACCACAGAGGATTCAGGTAGTCCAATCTACCCGCGTAGGCGTAGGATTGACTACAAGTGCTACCAAGTGTGACGGGGCACACAGCACTTCTTAACAGAGGAAGCAGGAGTATACAAACTCCAAGTGAACAGCCGTTCACGTGTCCCTGGTCTGAAGGGGACGACTTGCCTTGAAAAGCGGTAGATATAAGACCGAATGTATTTATAGGTTGGTACAGATTTGGCCTGCATACAAATCCTAAGTTCCCTATAGTTTGTGTCATACAAATTGTATCTGTTGGCTCTGAGGCTACTTGGGTCACTATCCAGGGGAGTGACCGATGTAGCCATCCCAGAATAGTGACAGGGTCACTATTTCATGTAACCCCGTTACAGTATACGACCCATTTGAGATTCTACCGATTGAAGGATCATTTCTACCAATCTTCTCTAGCCGACAAATTGTATCCACTCGACAAAGCAGGAGGTATTATAATACTTTCAAAGCCTGGGACGGATGGCCGAGGCGGATTGCGACAATGGGAAAAAGAGGATGTAGAGGGTCTGAAGTACTCCAGCGTCTGGATAAACCTCAGGCAGCTTGATAAGCGAACCATAGCCCGACCTCATGCAAAAATGCGTAGTATGCTGTTGTGCCAGACTCCACCAAAATCGGTGGTGTTCGTCACCTTGTTCTCCATTCGGTAAAGCTCGTCCCCCGAAAAGATTGCAAATAGTATTAATAATACTATTATACTACTAGTACGGTGCGTTTGTTGGTCCAAAGGACTCGAAATGTATACCCCGGGAAATATTTCCGTATGCAAAGTCGCATGGATCATGAATTATGGATGGTCGCTTCAACGCAGCGAACATTCCCTCACGGCCAAGCTTTAATTTTTTTTAGTATTTCTAGATTGTTGTCCAGAATGCTTTGTCCTGAAATGCATCACTTTTCGCAAGTGAAAGAAGATAGTCGCAGACTCTCTCTCCGCATCCGAGCTACTTCTTACCGGTCGCCTTCTTGGCCTTCTCGATGAGTGCGCTCAGTTTGACACCCGATTTGTGGACGATCTTGTTAGTACTCTGGGTGATGGATTTCCATATCCCACCGTACCCGTTCCCCCTGCCGCTCTGGACAACTTGTTGGCCTGCAACCCGAAGGGATCTTTTGGCTGCAGAATCAGGAGATACCTTCGACGAGAGCGGAGAGACGTCAGGATTCGAGGGCTCTGCGACGACGGTGCTGCAAGCTAAAGCCGCAAAGGCAAGAGCAACGTAGAATAGACTGCACATGACTGTGGAGAGGGATTCCGCTGGAAAGAGGGGCCTTGTGGTCTTGAAAGACAAACGTGGAATGCCACTTGACCGCGTAGTTGAATGGTACAGACTGACGATACAGACATGTACCTCAATTGGCAATCCCTGGCCCCAGTCACTGTACAGTAAGCTTACCTGTAACCAGTGTATTGGTACTGTATCGTCAGACAAAAAACTGGAGACTTGTCACAATGTTTACTCTGTGCAGCATCAACTCCCCAGCAGAAAATTATATCACAGGTGGGTGTTCATCGCCGCGGCGCCAACTGGGGCGCGCGGGTGCAAGTATGTACATACCCAGGCCTCCCTAATTGGGGGAAATGCAGGAATTCCCCCAATTAGATTAATAGGGGGACGACTTGAGGATTTAAAATGGGTATGGTGGGGGACGATAGTGAAAGTAAGATAAATATCTTAGGGATTGACATAGCCGGTGCTAATTTGGATTCAATCTACGATATTCAAAGTGTTACGGTTCGTCCGCATACGAATTAGCTAGAAACCAATGTCAGCGAAAGAATTATATATCACTAATCGTGAAAAAAGTTTTGACTAGCTCTGTAACTTTGCTTGATCGGTAGGGCTTACGTATTTATATTGGCGCCGCTTTACTTAAATTAAGTATGTAATTTATTAACATAGCCTATGATAAAACTGCTCCTAAACTTACATTCTTCTGTAGCATCGCCTACAGACCAACGGCCTCTTCCAGTTCGCGGTCAGCTCGCCGTCCGTTTGAGCTTAAATGCTACTTGCCAATACCACCAATTACGGAAATTTGACAATATTTGTGATGAGTGGGGATGGTTTGGAGGTCGATCATTTACCGGAGAAACACGCTTCCACCTGGGTATGTTCCTGTTTGTTTGGAGTCTGAGTGAGCTCGATGCTTATCAAGCCACAAAATTATCTGAAAATAGCTTGCCAACATGAATTCACCTCAGAACCATAGTATTTTTGTGGGGGATGGGAACGGGTCTTAACAGGGGTATAGTGGGGGGAATGGGGACCATTTCCCCCAATTAGGGAGGCCTGTACGTACCTACCAAAACCCGCGCGGTATTTGCGGAAGCGGGCCCAGCGCCGAGCTCACCAGCAAGCCGACAATTAACGTAAAGTTCCCGTTGGCAAAATCGAGATCAGATTTTTAGCGTAAATTTGACGAACATTAACGTCAACTGAAACCTCTCACACTGCCTTGTTCAATACGAGGTTTTCGATGAACGTCGGTACGCTGCGAAAAACGCTAACGGGAAAGTTATGCTAGTTCCCGCTCAACCGGTAACTGCGTTTACGTCCCCATCCCTAATGTATTACACTCTTCACCCGCATACTGTACACTCTCCAGGACATCGTCATATCGCGAGCATAAGGAATCACGGGGGTGCCGAAGGCGTCTCTAATCCTCGATTACTTCTTGCAACACACAGGAAGAAGTAAAAAGATTTGCTGTCGTCCATGAGGGGGATCGCCTTAGCGATGAGGCCCTCCATTTGGGTAAACAGATGACAGTACGCTCCAAAAAGGTCAACACGCGAACCCAAAAGGGCTGAAGCAAACCAAACCAAATTGTTTGGTTCGAACGTATCATAAAAATACCGATTTCGAACCTGAAACTCTTGGTATACTGGTTCGTTGTAACCGATTAAACCATCGTGGCGGGCTTGAGTTGTTCGGTTTGGGACACGAAAGATTCATAATCCCCTGCATTTTATTGGTTAAAACTCCGAATAGTCACCCCTCGCTTAATACCGCAGTTGCGTAGCCAACACCCATGCAAATTATGGAATGATGTTGAGGGTCAACTGCATCACTGACCTGCTTTCCCCGTTCTGGGTCATCTATAGCAATTATCGATGAAAAAGGGTGATTAGTATAATGTGATGCCTTGTTGTGGTAAGAACACAGCCGCACTCGATTCCGCATGAACCGCACGATCGGGTGATCCAGCAAAAATGGCAAAAAATAGAGTTCTGCGTAGGCTGGGATAGCTTGGTAGTTCGCATTACTACTTCACCATAAATCACGCCGCGAATAGAACAAGATACCTAGCAGGTCACATTGCCAAAGTGTCAGAGCTATACGTCCAAGTACGGGGACTGCTGGCAAATGAACAATGGTAGAGCTAACAAAACACAATAGAAGTTTGGTAGTTGACTATGGCAAATGAGCAGATAACCAGCGGGCACGAAACGCCAGTACGAGTACTGCATTCCTCCTGCACTACCCGATACTTACGTACCTTATATCTCCATCGAAGGGTTTTGGTTTCACCTGTTTAAGAAAGACACAAAAACAAAAAAAGCGTTATCAGGAATTCGGTAATTCTAACATGCAGCACACTTACCACCTTCTCAATTAACAGTAAACGTGTGAGAACTGCTTCTTCTTGTTTCGCCCGCAGAAGAATAGCGATATGTTTTGCTACGTTGGGTCTACAACTACGGCATCTAATCTTGGTTTGCAAGTGGAGGTATGAAAAGAAATATAGATCGACTGTGGTTTGATCAGTACTGCAAGTAAAACCTCACGCACGCTATCGTCATTATTCTTGCGCGTCTTGACGAAGGTTTTGGAGCGACTTGTCTCCCGAACGAGTCTAGTTTTTGAAAGCTTTGTAGGGCCTGTAAAACAACAAACAAAGTAGCGCGCTACACCATGTTCAACACCATTCTCTCTCTTCAAGATGATATGAACCCCCTACACCCATGGCTGTTCCGTCCAACAGCAAACAACACAGCGCTGACAAACAAGATATCACACAACAAACGTTCGAATGAGAGGCGTCGCCTGCTGCTCCGTTGACACAGTCTTCCGACGTTATTATAATAATGGTACCGCAACATATACTTTTCGCTGTGCGACCACAGAAGGGGGGGGTCTTGATATGAAACTATTCTGCAAAATCTACAAAAGTAGTTTTTACAAAAATTAAGCTAAAAACTAATTGTGTAGGCGTCAAAGAATATTTCTAGCGATCGGCAGGCAACAGCTCTAACAGCGCCACGTGCGAGCGCGGAAAGAGCGGCAGCGACTGGTGCAGCACCTGCAGCAAGCTTCCTTTGCCCGTGCTCGCCAGGCAGAATTGCACGGTCCGATGCCTTCAACCCATACTGCATGTTCGCAATCGAAATGGCAAATTCAGGAATGAATCGCTGAATTGGGTGGGGTTTTTGTTGTAGTAGAAAGATGTTGATCCTAGAACTTCAACAACGTTGGATCGACCATTTAAGTACACAATATTGAGAGTGGCGAATGAGGCTTGTAGTCGATGTGAGCAGACGGAAGGAAATCCGAAAGTGAGTTTATTTGAGTTAGTTGTCTTTGTCCTGCTTGTTCCTTCCTACTCTTGTAGCTCTCCTAGCATCTCCCTCGTTTGACTTCATTTAACTATATGCATGTGCAGCGGTCACACTAGAGTGGGACAGGCACGGGCCGTCAGCCAATCACAATGTCCCGGGACGGGCACACTCGATTGGGACGGACACGGTCCATACTCAAACACAGTTGGGACGGTCACACCTGATTGGGACGGGCACGGTCTGTCTCGTCAATGCATGTGATTATCCATGCTAATCACAGCTGTTGATCCGACTTCAACTGTCTCGCCCAATCATATCAACGCAACCCAGATGATCCGCCAATCAGGTCACAGCATTCGCTTCACTACAACTTCAGCCCCCTAGAGGCACGCGCCACGCACGCGCAGGCCGTGAGGCTCGTAGCAGGGACCCAGTCGAGTAGACAGCGAAGTGCAACCACAACACACAAAGCCGTGCTTTGCACGGAGAAGCTCTGGATTTTCGAGTCTTTTTTCCATTTTTTATTTACATGTATTGTGCTTTGCAGACTTTTGGTACTTCGGACTGTAACTTGTACGACTTATCGAGCACGACTTATTGATAAATCGTACTCGAGTTCGAATTCCTGAAGTCGGGAATGGTCAATCAGCTCAGCACTAAGTAGTGAGCATACGCCATCTTCTGCATGATTTAGCACATCCAGCACCTTTTGGCAATTTTAGAAAGTGCCATTTCCGAACCAAACCGGGTTCGAGACTCGACTTAGCAACTCGCATTCAAGGCCACTATGATTTACCGCTAAGTGCGAACACTAAGTAGTGCACTACATAGTGGATGCTAAGCACAATACTTGGGCTGTCTACAGGGCCGCTCGCTTGATTTGGGTCGTGATGTTTTGATGAACGTTTACAGATACAGTATTGCCCCACTTGTGTTATTCACTAAACTTCGTCTTCAATATATTTAATAAAGTAAAAGGGATTGTAGGTTTCATGCGCATGTACAGTTGGCGTTTGTAGTAGGTGGCGGTTTTCTTGATCGACGTCTTTGACAAAGACTCTTTGCTCAATGAAGCCACCCAGTTTCGCCGGTTGTGCTTTGTCGATCGTTTAGATTGCTCGTAGGTGATCCTCTTTCCGCGCAAACCGATTATCACGCGGTGTTTAAGGTGTAAACCACTCACTACCAATAGGAAACCGGAGAGCACGCCAAGCAAGGTATCATTAAACATGGTATTGAGTTGACATGGTGTTCCGCTGAGTTTTGACTCGTCGATCTTAATATTTAAAGGGTTAACGCGAGACTCTGATTTGTTTAACACAATTATATAAAACATGATCATGGTTATTTTTAATCTATTGGAAGGGTGGGGGGCGTCGGCCTGTATAGTACAGGTTGTAATGAAGGCTCCACTGCAGCGTGTTCATTTACAATACAACTCATCAGAGCAACGCGATTGAGATCCTCCAACACTAGTCATTGGGCGAAAGCCCCATGATGGCGAGGTTACTTGCAGTGTTTCCGGCGTCCTTGCCGCTCAAATATTTACATGAGGACACGCTAGCAAAGTATATATTGGTGTGCTGATGATGCATTCATCTCACTTATATCACGTTCTGCTATTTGCTTCCACAGTTTAGCAAAGATCCTGCTACGGTTTCCGAATACGGTAGCATCGTTTCCTTTGGTAAGTATACCTCTAGTATTTAATACTCTGGTATGTGATATTACAGGTACATATGGTTGTTGCTCGAGTGAGTGAGTTTCATGACCATCATTATGTTCGATGTGTATTGAGGCACAAGCAACATTCAGTTTTGTCGTGAAATGATTGCGTCGGTTTAACGCAAACATAAATCTATTATGGTGCTATCATTTCAAAATTAGGGTTTTTGGGATTCACCCAACAACTCTGGATTAAAATCCAGAGAATACATTTCTGAATCCATGGTATTCTAATCTTTAGATGTTAACTTTAATCATCTGATCGGCTTCAAATAAGCTGCGCGAGCAGATTTACCGGTATCCCAGAATTAGCTGTATTTGTGTAATACAAGCATACTGAAAAAAAGCTTAATAAAAAGAGTCGATCGGGACAAGCTCAACGTGCTTGCCAAAATCAACTGTGGTACTATTGGCTCAATGTATTGTAGAACACCCGCGATGGCGCAATTAACCACGTTTCTCATCATTGAAAATAGGCTAGTTCTGATTCGATAGATTAAGTATTGAATAGCCACGATAGGTAGATGAAATATCAGACTGCATCTCATCCAGCTTTACCTGGCCAAACCTCGGCAGTAAGATCCAATCCAATTGTATAGGCTACCACAGCGATCAAGTCGGTGGCGCAGTTGGCCCGGAACGGCGCAAGTAGGGTCTACTATATATACCAGTGGTACAGTGGCGCAGTTGACCCTCAACACCGATACTAGGTCAGGACCTTCGCCTCGATATTAGCAGTTGAACCTCAACATAGGTCAGTGCACATGCTGTCGTGCAGTTGACCTCACATGTTGCAGGTGCTGCAGTAGTCGTTTGTGGTACCATTATTATAATAACGTCGGAAGACTGTGTCAACGGAGCAGCAGGCGACGCCGCTCATTCGAACGTTTGTTGTGTGATATCTTGTTTGTCAGCGCTGTGTTGTTTGCTGTTGGACGGAACAGCCATGGGTGTAGGGGGTTCATATCATCTTGAAGAGAGAGAATGGTGTTGAACATGGTGTAGCGCGCTACTTTGTTTGTTGTTTTACAGGCCCTACAAAGCTTTCAAAAACTAGACTCGTTCGGGAGACAAGTCGCTCCAAAACCTTCGTCAAGACGCGCAAGAATAATGACGATAGCGTGCGTGAGGTTTTACTTGCAGTACTGATCAAACCACAGTCGATCTATATTTCTTTTCATACCTCCACTTGCAAACCAAGATTAGATGCCGTAGTTGTAGACCCAACGTAGCAAAACATATCGCTATTCTTCTGCGGGCGAAACAAGAAGAAGCAGTTCTCACACGTTTACTGTTAATTGAGAAGGTGGTAGCTGTGCTGCATGTTAGAATTACCGAATTCCTGAGAACGCTTTTTTGTTTTTGTGTCTTTCTTGTCAGCTAACTAAACAGGTCAAACAATAACCCTTCGATGGAGATATAAGATACGTAAGTATCGGGCGGTGCAGGAGGAATGCAGTACTCGTACTGGCGTTTCGTGCCCGCTGGTTATCTGCTCATTTGCCATAGTCAACTACCAAACTTCTATTGTGTTTTGTTAGCTCTACCATTGTTCATTTGCCAGCAGTCCCCGTACTTGGACGTATAGCTCTGACACTTTGGCAATGTGACCTGCTAGGTATCTTGTTCTATTCGCGGCGTGATTTATGGTGAAGTAGTAATGCGAACTACCAAGCTATCCCAGCCTACGCAGAACTCTATTTTTTGCCATTTTTGCTGGATCACCCGATCGTGCGGTTCATGCGGAATCGAGTGCGGCTGTGTTCTTACCACAACAAGGCATCACATTATACTAATCACCCTTTTTCATCGATAATTGCTATAGATGACCCAGAACGGGGAAAGCAGGTCAGTGATGCAGTTGACCCTCAACATCATTCCATAATTTGCATGGGTGTTGGCTACGCAACTGCGGTATTAAGCGAGGGGTGACTATTCGGAGTTTTAACCAATAAAATGCAGGGGATTATGAATCTTTCGTGTCCCAAACCGAACAACTCAAGCCCGCCACGATGGTTTAATCGGTTACAACGAACCAGTATACCAAGAGTTTCAGGTTCGAAATCGGTATTTTTATGATACGTTCGAACCAAACAATTTGGTTTGGTTTGCTTCAGCCCTTTTGGGTTCGCGTGTTGACCTTTTTGGGGCGTACTGTCATCTGTTTACCCAAATGGAGGGCCTCATCGCTAAGGCGATCCCCCTCATGGACGACAGCAAATCTTTTTACTTCTTCCTGTGTGTTGCAAGAAGTAATCGAGGATTAGAGACGCCTTCGGCACCCCCGTGATTCCTTATGCTCGCGATATGACGATGTCCTGGAGAGTGTACAGTATGCGGGTGAAGAGTGTAATACATTAGGGATGGGGACGTAAACGCAGTTACCGGTTGAGCGGGAACTAGCATAACTTTCCCGTTAGCGTTTTTCGCAGCGTACCGACGTTCATCGAAAACCTCGTATTGAACAAGGCAGTGTGAGAGGTTTCAGTTGACGTTAATGTTCGTCAAATTTACGCTAAAAATCTGATCTCGATTTTGCCAACGGGAACTTTACGTTAATTGCCGGCTTGCTGGTGAGCTCGGCGCTGGGCCCGCTTCCGCAAATACCGCGCGGGTTTTGGTAGGTACGTACAGGCCTCCCTAATTGGGGGAAATGGTCCCCATTCCCCCCACTAGACTTATTGACGACAGCTGCCATCGCGCAACGTTTAGGTCTTCCTGCAGCCCGTCTCGTTCGCGACTCATGCGGATGCGATCCTTGGCCAGTGACCGACGCTGAGACTCAATCGCACTCACACGTTGTCCCAACGTAGTTACAGTCTGCTCGGAAGCGTCGAAGTCAGCCTGGAGATCCTTGAGTTCCGAACGCACTTGGGTAACCTCGTCCTGGTAGGCGTCACGCTCTCGACACACTCGAGCCAAGTCCGCGACGGTCGTCTCTTGAAGGTCCTGCAGACGAGTGAGTTCGGGAGTGTCACGCTATTGGACAGCGCGATCCAGATCCTCAAGGGTTGCCATGTGAACGGCTCTGAGGCGGTTCAGCTCGTCGTGAGCTTCGTTGTGCATACGCTGGTGAGCTCGCAGATCTTCTTGAGCCTTCGTGAAGCTGCGCGTAACTTCCACCAGAGACGCACGATCGCGATCCCGATCCCGAGTCAAACCCTGGATCTGCTGAGGATCAATTGGAGGAACTTGGCTTCTGGACTCCAGCTCTTCCTCGACTCGCCGAAGTGCCTCTTGCGCCCGATCCATGCTATGCTCAGCCACATCCCGTTCGTCGTTAGCGTCCTCCAAGTCGCGTTCCTGACTAGCGTTTCTACTTTGGAGCTGCTGGATCTCAACACCGGCTAAGAGACTTCGGAGGCCAGGTGGTCGTTGCTTTCCTGCAGACGGTCGCGTTCGCGCTCAAGCCGTTCAATGTGACGCTGAAGATCACACCTGCTGGGCGACTCGACCTTGGAGCTGAAGAACCCGCGCTACACCAGCCACGGAGGCAGTCCCCTGGCTGCGGTGGACGGCGACTTCTGCTCGTAGGCTGGTCAGCTCCGAGTTCTGCTGCTGTATGTACGCCTGGGCCGCGTCCAGTTCTCGCGTCTGGTGCAGTAGCAACGCTGCCAGCTCTTCTTGGTAACGGATCGCGGCATCACGGGTGGCGACCAGAGCACGGAGTTCCTCACTGTGAGGGTCAAGAGGATCTGGACCGGGTGGATCCGGCGCAGGCTGGTTCGCGTGACGACTGCTCCGCGCCGAAGAAGCGCGGGATGGACTGCTCCCGGGATCGGACATTTCTGCGTCGCTAGAAAAAGGAACAAGCGAGCCAACGTACCCGTAGTGATGCCGTTGTTCGGCAACAACTACGGCCAGGAGGCGGTTGTGGAGAAGTGCGGGTCCCAGAAAATGAGTGACGGCAGGTGATTGGACGATTGATGGATCAGGATCTCGCCACAGATGCGGCAGAATGACCGACTCAGATGGATTCAGAATCAGATGGATCTGGATCTACGCTCGAAGGGATTCAAGATCCAAGATCCAATATGGGCCTGAATCTGCGCGATTAAGACGACTCGACGGGCAAGCAACTGATGCGCAATGGAGGTAAAGAGAGTCCATAGAGTCGGTAGGTACATTGGGAAGATAGGAACCACATGGCGATAGGACTTTAGTATAGGAACGAACTTAAGCGTAAATCAGACCAGAATTGGCCTTGTACAACGCAAGCGCTTCCTCCCTCGCCTGGAAACGGGAACGACATTGGCCCTACACGGCGTAGAGAGGTTAGCGGTAGCAGATCTAGTGTTGGTTGTAAGGCTGGAGTAATAGATTGGCCAGATCCAAGACCTTCCTAGTGAACTACCTGCAAGTGCACATCCAAGATCCACCGGAGTTATCTGTTTGGCCGGTGCGTCCCTCTCGTCTCAACTGTCAACGACACCGTCATTGGAGGCGGCAAACACGACTAAGGAAGACCTGCGAAGGCAACGTAAAGGACAACAACCTCGAAAGGCAACAACCCGGCCGGATCCAGATCCAGGTCGCCAGATCCAAGTACAAGACCATTGGATTTGGAATGCTACCGCGAACAGAGTGAAGATTTCCACGCTGCTCCACCCACATCCCCGCGTCTCGCCCAGACTGTTCTCCCTTCAAGGCTCGGACGCTTCGGAAGACACCAGAGGAGCAAGATCCAGCCATACCGACGGGAACACAAGGTGACCAAGTTCAGAACACATATCACGGATCATCGGGGGACCCCCTCCGTAAGTCGGTGTTCGGGCGCAGTTGGGGAGTTGGATTGGCAATCTCGCAGATTTTGCTGATCCCGCTACACCACAGACTATATGGGCTCTCTTTACCTTCATTGCGTGTCAGCTGCTTGCCTGTCGAGTCATGTCCACAACTTCCTGCTTACACCTGGGTGTAGATCCAGATCCACGCTGGATCTGGATCTTGGATCTGGATCTTGTATCTGGATCCTAGATCTTGGATCTTGGATCTCCGTCGGTGAAGATCCAGATCGACCCGAGTACGGATCCCGATCCATCCGGGTCCGTCTGCGTCGGTCACGCTTCCGCATCTGTGGCGAGGTCCAGATCCATCAATTATCCAATCACTTGTCGTCACTCGTTTCTGAGACTGGTGCTTCTCCACACAGACGTGGAAGTTGGTCCGCCGACCCAAGCACCAGCGTGCAATTTGATGCCGCTGGGTGTTCGCACTGAAGCAAGATGAGACGGGGAGAATCGTTCGTCAGAAGGCTCATCTCCTGGCAAAGGGGTACTCGCAACAGCATGGCGTTGATTACGACGAGACGTACTCGACTGTTTCATCGCTGAATTCGATCCGTGCAAATCTCGCGAAGTTCTGCGAAGATGGTGCGAGTATCGAGTAGTGCGACATCGACACGGCCTTTCTCTACGGTGAGCTCAACAAGGAGATCTACATGGAGTTTCCCGAGGGACCCATGGAGATTCTGGGCGGAACGGACGACGACGACGATTTGTGTGCCTACTGGACAAGTGTCGGTACGGCCTCGAGCAGGCGTCGCGCATGTGGAATGAGACGATTGACCGCCATCTCAAGTCGAAGGGGTTCAAGCCTACTGACGCAGGTTCATGCGTGAACACGCGAGGAGAAGGCGACCAAAAGTGCGTAGTCTGGCTCTATGTTGACGATATGCTGATTGCGTCGCGTGACCAAGATGTGATCACTTCGGTCAAGACTGAGATTGCTGGGAAGTTCAAGATCAAGGACCTCGGACGCGCGCGCTTCATTCTCGGCATCGAGATCCAGTACGACATGGAGCGAGGACTTTGGGCATCTGTCAGCGTGCATACACGGAAGCCTTAATCAAGAAGTTCGGACAAGCGAGCGCAAAGCCGAGCCTGACCCCACTGCACCCAAGCATCCATCTGACGAATAACGACGAACCGCAAAGCGACGAGGAGAAGGCGGTGATGAAGTTGAAGCCGTAGCGTTCGCTCGTCGGGAGTCTGATGTACCTGGCTTGTGGTACGCAACCCGAAATTTCGGTGGTTGTGGCCAAGCTCAGTCGAATCTTGGAGAACCCTGGCGAGAAGCACTGGGATGCTGGCATCAAGGTGGTGAGGTACCTGTTGAAGACCAAGGACATCGGCATCGTGTACGACCGACTACTCGGATCTGGACTCGTCGCGTACTCAGATGCAGACTGGGCTGGCAACCGCGACGATCGACGTTCGGTGAGCAGGATGATGGTGATGATGTGCGGAGCTCCGGTCGTGTGGCGATCGACGTTCCAGAAGACGGTGGCGCTGAGTTCAACTGAGGCCGAGTACATGGCGCTCAGCGAGTGTGTCAGGGAAGTGGTGTGGACGCGACTGCTACTGAAGGACTTGGGCGCGGAACAAGTTGGTGCAACGGTGATCTACGAGGACAATCAAGGTGCCAAGGCACTGGCGAAAAAAGTTGGCTACCAAGCGCGCACCAAGTACATTGACATCCGCTACCATTACATCCGCGAGAAGGTGTCGACTGGTGAGGTGCAGCTCGAATACGTTGAATCCAAGAACCAGCTGGTCGACTTTCTGAGGGAGTCAACGAAGAGTCTTCGCTACCTGCTCGAGCGCAGTAATGTTACCGAAACGCTCGAGTTGACTGCGAATTGAGTGGGGTGTTGAGATTGTACACTACGCAGTCTCTTTGTCACGTTGCATGGGTGCACATGTACATCTTAGGATGGCATGCACAATCGAGGACGGCACGCACATTTGAGGACGACATGCACAAGTGAGGATGACTGTACTATTGAGGACGACACTAATCTAGGACTGGAGAGTAGGAAGATTTGTCTAATTCAAACTTAATCACTTTCGGGTTTCCTTTCAAACCAACAAGCCTCGTTCGCATACTCGCAAAACTTGCCGCCTTTCATATTTATCGACCGCATTAGCTTTCGTAGCCGGCTTTTAGACCTTCTAGTGCCGTTTGTTTGAATAGAATGGAGCTTGGGTGGTTGTCAACATTAGTGAGATGGGTCTCAATACTATCATGCCAAATTATTTTGCTCTCAGTATCACTACCTACATCATGCCCCACATCTCTTACGGTATTATATAAAAAAATAAAAAATGGTGTTACCGAGGTGTATATCGTTATCTGCACGAATTCCATCCATACCCGTTTATCGATTTGAGCAGCCTTTTTAGGACTATTGTACCGGTATGCAACCAAACGACTGCACCAATACCATGCATGCGGTACAGTACGGTGTACCACCCGATGGTACACCCTACGACAGGAATACCCTCACCTAGGAATAAAAGTGGGTTCCCGACACCATGACTACCGAGGGGATTGTCTGTACTAACAAACCATTTTGATGACCTCCTGGCATGTGTCAGTCTTCGAACCATGGAAACACCCATACGGTCCGCAGAGCTGGTTCAGAACGCCTTTCATGCCGTTAGATGGAGAGTGGATCCTCAGCAAGCAGAACTTGGACCAAAATACATGTTTTCTTTAGGTACTTAGGAAAACGCGCTGCGCAACAAGGTCACCGAGGCCGAGGCCAAGCTCGAGCGGGCGACCTTGGCCGCCCAGCGTTTGCGGGTTACCAGCCAGGAGGATGCTTTTGACACCGACCGGCTGATGCGGTTCCTCAACCAAGGTGGGGCTGCCACTCGCGGTCGATGGCCCAGGCTAGTGCGTCTGCTGCGGCACTTCCAACGGGGGTCCACACCTCCTGCGCACTGGGTCACCAACATCACCGTCGATGCTGCCAACCGTCCGTTCAAGATGATCCCGCCCTATCCGGGTCCTGTCGACCCGGACATGGAGGACGATTATGACAACTACCAGGCAGGCGATGGCCACGGCGGCCAGGATGGTGACCATGAAGAGAAGTCGGAGGACAACCCGCCCACTCCTCTCCGCTCGGACTTCCCGCCTGCGGATGCGTCTCCGTCCAAACCCAAGCGGCGTACATCCAGGGGGTCCCATGTTCACGTGGTATGGCCGAGCTTTCCAGCAAGGGTGGGCCGGTGTACGCCCAAATGCGACCCACGGTCCACCCGGGATCTGATGTGCTCCCTCTGTCGCCCCAGACGGACTTCAAGCGCCTGATTTCCGACTGTGCTGCATCCCTGCCGGAGTTTGTCCCTTGGCCGGATGTCCGGCTGGATGTCCAATTCGTCATGCGGATGGACCATGGGTACGAAGAGGCCTTGGACATCCTCCGTCAGGATTGTCCGGCCCACCAGTATTTCCCAAAGCCTTGGTTGCTGGAGATGCTGGTCAAGATGATGTACCATGGCACCCTGGACGACACCCTCTGGACGCGTCATGTCCCCGAGACCTTCTACAAGATGGCTGAGGTCATGCTCCAGGGTCGTCTCCGGTCGGGTATGTATCCGGAGGAGTTTCCGCCACTGCGCAACTTGGTCAAGGAGGCTGCTGCCGAGATAGAGATCGTCGAAGTTGACGGCTCCCGTGAAAGTGACGACTCACGTGACTCCGACTACGAGGACAAGGCCAAGCCATCTCCATCTGGGAAGAGCGTGGATGGGCCATCCAAGGCGAAGTCCATTGACGAGAGCAGCTTGTCGGACAGCGACACCGATGAGGAGCAGCCGTCCAAGCCCAAGCGCAACCCCAAGCGGAACCGCGTTCAGTCATCTTCGGACAACTCCTCTGAGGACGAGCTCCAGTCGTCTTCCTCATCCCAGCGTCGGTCTCCTCGGTTGTCGTCCCAGAAGGAACCCCGGTCTCCCCGGTCGAAGTTCGCGCTGCAGGATAAACCTGATCGACCTTCGTCCAAGAAGAACCCCAAAAAACGCAGCCGGACGTCGCAACCCAAACGGGAGGGTGGCAAGTCGCCCCTGGCACAGAAGTCTTATCGTCGTGGCACTCGTTTCTCTCCGAAGAAAGGTGGCATCGAGGGCCAGACGCCTGGGTTTCCTAACTACGCACCTCAGCAGCCTGAGACCAAGTATCTGGCCAGGCGTTGGCCTGCAGTCGAAGATGAGTATGCGGCCCTGGTCGAGAAGGAACCCTGGCTGGAGATGTTTAACAACCGGGTCAAGGTCCTGTACTTCCACCGCCGGGAACAACTACCCCCAGCTGTAATCCGCATCCTGGACCAACATGTGGGGTACATGAAGGATCGCCTTCCAGCCTTCTGGCACATCCTGCACTGGTTCATGATGAAGACCAAGCCTGAAGACGACGAGAAGTGCGACGACCTCACGATCTACGAACGGGCTCAAGATCTCTACCGCAAGCGTCAGGCGCTCCACGACGGGGTTGCGCGCACCTTCGAGGCCCGCATCAAGCGTCTGATCAAGGCCGGCATGCCGAAAACGATGGTCTGGGAGCCTGGATTCTGGTTGTACCCGTGCAAGATCTGCTGCCTGTACTTGGTCGACGAATCAACCAAGAAGGTCGATGGCACGCGTTACACCCTGGCTGACCAGATCGCGATGGCCGAACTCGAAGACCCCGGCCGGACTCAGTGGACTACCTGTACGGATGACGAGCGTCTGGCGCATGTCCCAGCCAAGATCGTCGACAAGATGCTGCTTCCAGAGCACGAGCGCGTCAACAACTGGGTCTCGACCAAGTTCCAGTGAAGTCATCCTCCCATCCAGCATCCACAACGGTCCTGGATGTAGTTGCATATCCGTAGCGTAACACTTTAATTCCACAATCACCGTTAACGTCTTCGCTGTCTTCATCGTTTCCTTCTTCGGTCAGGTTATCCAGGTCGGTTCAACTTTGAGCGCAGCCTTGTTCATCTCTTGCCGCTTTGGCACCTCCTTCAGGGCGACATAGTCAACTTCATACACTCGTCGTCGAGAACTCCATTCTCGCTCGGGTTGCTCTCCATAATCACAACTCCATCGTCGATCCGCTCCATACAAATTCACAATCAATTTTCCGTAATTCACACATTCACATCCAGGCATTTCGGGTCTCCGTCTGGGAATCTCCAACTGGGATCAATACTCCCAATTGGGGTCGCCCCATTCGGACTTGACCACTCCCAACCATGTCCCTTGATTGAACTCATACAAGAGCGCTCCGCAATTCAGCTGTGCCATCGGTATCCAGTCAGGCTCATCGTACCCCTCCCATTTGATGAGATACTCTCGTGCCCGTTTGGACGTCCGCGTACGCTTGTTCCACCTGAGATCCATGATCTTCTCCACTTCGTACTCGTCATTCTCGTTGTCCGCCTCCCAGCTGTCTTCGGGAAGAAGTGCTGTGTCAAAGTCATCGTTGTCTTCGATCTCCGGTTGGATTATAGGCCGTCTGGGATACAACGCCCGGGGTTTCAGCCGACTGATGTGAACCCAAGGGTTTACACGGTAACCCGTGTCCTTAACCTTGAGCCTCACCCGGAACTCGTCAACCACTTCGGCGATCCTGAATGGACCATGCCACAAGTGGGCCAACTTGCGACTCAGACCCGGTTGCACTTTTGGGATGTACAGCCAGACTGCATCCCCAACGTTGAAACCTGCCTTGAGCCGGTCTGACAACTCGTTCCACTTCCGGGTTTGCTCTTCCGAGCGAGCCCGTTTGGCCTTCCTCTGGAGGCCTTCTGCACATGCCCGAGCGTAGCCGTAGTGCCGCTGGAGTTTCCTTCGCCACTCATACGCGGTCCGTTCGGGGACACTGGAGGGTTTAGGCCCCAGCATAGCTGAGATCGTACTCTTGGCGTCCCAGCTGTGGACCAGGTAGAATTGGGTGTCCAGCCGGGTTGCATCAAACGACGTATTGAGCGCGAACATGAGCCTCTCTGCGTGGTCATCCCAGTCGCTCTGGTCAGCTTCTGCGTTGTAAGCCCGGATGGACCTCACCACAGTCTGGACGGAACGTTCCTGCTGTCCATTCGTCTGGGGTCGGTACCCCAACGTAGCTCGCTATCGGCTACCTAGAAGTTCCCTGAACCGAGTGATTCACTCATGAACCTGGGATTCTGATCATGACGCAATAGGGAGCTGGCTCCGAAGCAGCGGAACACCCTCTCCTCATATGCCTCAGCGACATCCTGAGCGGTGGTAGAACTCATCGGTTTGCACATCACGAAACCCGAAAACGCATCCTGGAACAGGAGCAAGAACGTGTTGCCCCGTTCGGACTTCGGCAAGTGGGTCACGAAGTCCATCGAGACCACTTCGAAAGGATCTCTGGGCTCGATGTCCCCGGGCGAAGGTCCAGGGTTGGGCGGACGCTCCTTGCCGCTGGCACAGTCGGTGCACTCCTTGACGTATCTTTCAACATCTGCGTACATCCCTGGCCAGTAGAACTCCAGCCGGAGTTTCTCGTGCGTCCGGGTTATTCGTTGGTGGCCACCTTGGAAATCCTCATGGGCGTAATGCAGCATGTCCAGACAGAGTACTTCTGGTACGAGTAGGCGCAACTCGTCGGTCTTGTCGCGAGGCTGGTCCCGATTAGACCTGACCAGTCGATAGAGCACATCCCGAACGTTCAACGCAAATAGGTCCGCCCGCTTGGACAGCTTGCGAATCTCCAGCCGGGAGAAGTCATCCAGGTCGCCCTTGAGGAACTTCTTCAGATTCATCAACTCGGGATCAGCGTCCTGGTGCACCTTGATTCGGCGCCACCTCTCAACCTGATACTCAAGCGGGTTCGTAGACTCGCCGTGATTGGAGTCCTCACGGCTCTGGCTACGAGTTATCGCAGCCATGACCCTGGCTGCCATTGGCAGGGGGCTGACTCCGGCCCGGGACCTGCATCGTCGGGCGCCCCAGTCGTAGGTTCCTGACTGGGCTCACCGGGGGAATCGTCGCTCGGGCCCACTTCAGGCTTCATGATCTGTTCGGGGATCCGAGAGACTCGCCCCAGATGTTCCATCTCATCCGGGTCGTCAATCGAACAGGATTCTCCGAGCGCCAGTGTCTTGGACGTCAAGTAGTCTGCAGCCTGATTGTACTCCCGCTTGACATGTACCAGCCGGATCGAGGTGAACGTTTGCTTCATCACCTCGTACTCGGCCAGACGTCGCTGCAGGTTTGGCTGGTTGCAGTTAATCAGTCCCTGAGCCTGTTGGATGACGATCCGAGAGTCTCCGACGACAACCACATCCGGGATACCCCGATCGTAGATCATCTTCAACCCATTCAGGAGGCCGAGTTACTCAGCGTCATTCACCGTAACATCATCCAGGATGAAACCCCACGCGGCCAGGACTTTCCAGTCGGGGAGCTCCCAGATGGTATATCCACAACTTCCTCGCCTCGTCGATGTCTTCGCAGCTCCGTCGAAACTCAGGACGTATCCAGCGAAATTAGCCTCCAGCATCTCCACACTGATCACCGGTGGGGGTTTCACCTGACCCTTGGCTGGGATGAGTGACTCGGCAACTTCGTCCAGGTGCTCACGCGGCGTTATGCCAGCGCCCAGTATCGCGGCCAGGCCGTCTTCGTCTCGCTTCACCTTCTGCACGTCCAAGTCCCAATGGGATAGTGTTAACCCCCACCGGACGTGTCGGCCATCGGCGGTCTTGGACTTCAACAGCCAGGACAGTACTGAGTACCTGGTGTACACCTTGATCGGGCAGCCCTGGACGAGAGTGTTAAACATATCCAGGACCCGCATGACAGCAACCGCCTCCTTCTCGGCGATGTGGTATCGAATCTCCGCGTCGTTCAGCACGCGTCCCGTGAACCTCACAGGCTGGATCACCTCATCATACTCCTGGCCGAGGACCGCACAGGCGGCCCAGCGATTCACATGTGGGATAATCACGAACGGCTTGGCCCGGTCGGGGTGTCGCAACAGGGGTGTCGACACAATCTTCCGTTTAAGGATCTCGAATGCCTCCTTTGCCCTTGACAGATCCCGGTCGGTCTTCGCTTGATCATCCGTAAGCTCATACAGGACTGCGGCCACAACCGGGAAATCCTCAATGAACTTGTGATAGTAGTTGAGGCTTCCGAGGAATGATTGGACTCCCTTCAGGGTGGACGGGAACGGTAAATCCTGAACGCCCTTCGCGATCTTCGGAGTCGCGCGCAGTCCTTCGGCACTGATCTCGTGGGAGAGATACGACATACTCAACTTCCCGAACTCACTCTTGGGCAGGCTGACAGAGATGTTCCAATAGCGCAACCGGGATAGCAGCGCATTCAGGTCCTCACACAACTGATCCCAGGTGGGCGCCCCATGCGCAATGTCATCGATGTAGGAACTCCGTCCGAGGACAGGTCCCAGCTGGGACGGCATCGGGATGTTGCGTTGGACCACAGTCATCTGCTCCACCAGGACGGGAACACTAGCTCCAGCCTTCTCCCGTTCGGATTCATCCCGAACGGACGGGTCCAAACCGAGGAACTCGAGTACATCCAGGTCCACCTGCTCTTCCCCTTCCCGAGGGAGACGCCCGAAACGCCAAAGGCAGTTGTTGATCACCGCCTGATACACAAGTGGAGCATTCTTGAGTCCAAATGGCATGCGTACCCACTGGAAGTATCCGAATGGTCAGATGAACGCGGAGATTAGCTTCACACGTTCCGTCATCCGGACCGCCCAGAACCCGCTCGCCATGTCCAGACTCATGAACCACATAGCGGTTCGAATCCAATCAGGAGATCATCGATCAGGGGCAACGGGTAGCTAGAAAGCCGGATGAACCCATTAACCACCCGGTAGTCGATGCACATTCGAATGTCCACGCCATTCTTCTTGAGGACGATTACAATCGGGGCAGCCCACGGCGACAGCGATATCTTGATCAGACCCGTTTCCAGCGGCTTCTTCAGGAGCTTGTACACCTTCATCATCAAGTGAGGGGCAATGGACCTTGGTCGTTGAGCAACGGGTTTTGCGTCACCCACATCCAGGTCACACGCCACGCCCCTGGCCGGGGCCGGCGCAGCATTGCCATCCCCAAGGAAAATCTTGCGGTGATACTTGAGTATAGAGCGCAACGTTTGTTTTCCATCCGGGGTAGTCCGTCCGGGCTCTCCAACATCCGCCTTGTCGATATCACACTCGGGGCTCAGGTCCTTCAGCTCAGGAAGCAAGGCCAATTCATCACGCAACTGGGGCAACAACTCGCTCCCCTCGTGCAGATACACTCCAGCTTCCAGGTCGAGCTCCTCCTGATTGATTCGCATGCATCGATTGTACTCTTCCTCTAGCTTCCGCAGCGGGGTACTAGGCATCGACGCAGTGGGTATATCAGGTTCTTCCCGGTCGGAGATGTCTTCCGAGCGGTCACCATCCAGGACGGACTCGGCCAAATCAGAGACGCTCAGGCTCCACTCATCAGAACTCGGAACAGACTCAGCTGCAGTGCCGACATCGCTGTGAGCGTCCTCGACAGTCGGACGTCGACCGGATTCCGCTTCGTTATCATCTCCATCCGATACTCCCTCGACGGATCCCGCCTGGGACTCAGCGTTACCCTGCTGGAGCATCACCAGCCAGTCCGTCCGGGACCCCGACTCGGGCCGTAGGAGAATCCTGGTCGGCCATTCCCGGTGCGGTCTTTCTATAGCTGGGGGCTGCCGACTCCACTCGAGCTCGATCTGCTCCTGCTCAGGCGCCTCTGCTTCCGGAGACACTGTGTTCTCGTAGATCAGCTGTTGCCACTCCTGATACCGTTTGCTTCCCGGGCGGACAAATCTCCCAAACCGGGGAAAGTACCCGAACTCGACGATCCGGGCCACAGGAGTTCGGTTGCCAATCCACACTCTCTGCTTGGAGATGTTCACCACCTTCACCGAAGACGCCCACGACTTGGTAGCATACAGCATCTTGGTGACCCAACGATCACCCCGGCCGGCCCACACAACATCCCGTTGGGGGATGCTCTGGCCGTACCTAACCTTCACGATCGCATGTTCCCCCGGACGGAGATTGATCCCCTCATCCGGGGTTACCGGGAGATCCAAGCCCATTTTGTCACGGCGCGGACCATCACACATCACAATAGTTTCTTCGTCCGGGAGCTGTACTAGTATTTCTTGCACGCTCAACCGCACTCCAGCCGCATACATGAAGTTCATCCCCAGAAGGACTTCCAATCCTTCGCCGATATTCGCCAACCAGACACTCATCACATACACCACGCGGAATCCCAGAGTGATCTTCACCCGGGTGTACGACGTAATGTTGGTGGGAGCACCTCCTAATCCGGACACCCTGATCGGCTCCGGCAATGTCCGGAATTTCAGCTTGAGCCTACGCGCATGGTCCAAGCTAATCATGCTTCCAGATGCACCAGTATCCAAGAGTATCCTCGTTCGGAGATCGTTCACCGCCCCATGCACTGTCGCCACTGCATGACTCTCTTCCGGCTCGTGATCCTCCCACCAACCGTATCTCTGTCCGGGCTGTAGGATGACTTCGACTTGAACATCGCCATCCGGGTTTTCCCGTCCAGGATTCGTACAGTTGGGGTCGTCAAGCTGGTTCTGAAATATAGCTGACATGCATTGGTGGTTATCTGGTTTTCTCCTTCTCAACTCGGGTCCGACATTAACTAAGACACACAATCCTTTGGGTTTCGCCAGCCCGGCGCGTTCTGGATCCCCATCCAGCGGGCTTACTAGTTTAACGGCGACCCCGGATTAGCCTCTTCACCCAGCAGTTGCTTGCGCAGGGGTGGAGGCAGGTCTTGCAACATCCCTTTCCGAGCGAGTTTCTTCACGGCTTCCAAGGCGTCGTAATCTCCACAGGTTCCTTCATGAATCTTGCCACAGCGTAAGCACGGCTTCACTCGACACGCGTATCCCGGATGGCCCTTCCGGTTGCACCGGTCGCAGACGATCTCCGTCCAGCAATTCTGCTCTTTGTGGCCAAACTTGAGGCACTTCTCGCAAAACTCGTTCCGGTCAGGGTTTTCCCGTCGGGGCGACTGCCATCCGGGCCGAGGTGATTGCCATCCCGGCCGGGGCGACTGCCACCCTGGATGGGAGTCGCCCTGCGTAGGCGGGCGCCACCCACTCTGCTCGATCGCCTTGAAGATAGCCTGACGGAGTTCAGGCTCCGGGATCTGAGCAACGGTTGGGGCACTTGGCGCCACCTCAGCCGGGGCACGCCGGCTGGGCTCCTTCGACTCCGCTTGGGGCAGCTTGGCTTCCTCGACTTCATCCTCGAAACGTACACGACCTTCAGATTCGTAGCCGGACTCCCCGTCCGAAGTTGCCACAAACGCGCGGCGCCTCGGCTTAAAACGGGAATCCTGGATGTTGCCCGCTCGGTAGTCCCGCCTGGGCGGTGGCGTATCATAACCCCCATCTAGGTTCAGGTCCTCCTGTTGCTCCAGGATGTCTTCGAGGTCGTCCAGGCTGCGAATCTTCTGGTTAGCCAGGATGGCCTTCAGCTGGGAGTCCCGGAGATTCTTCAGGAAACGCTTGACATGTTGCTTGCGCTCCTTCTTGGACTTCCGGTACTTGATCCCCGCCTTGACCGCAGCCTCGCTCAGCCTGTAGAAGAACTCCATCGGGGTCTCAGACGTCTTCTGTCGCATGGTATAATACCGTTCAGACTCCGACGTCCGGAGCTTCAGGTACTTGCGACGGAACTCCTGGACGAAGCGCTTCCGATTGCTCTGGACGTGCTTCTCCAGTTGGCCGCGCCAATTCCGGGCGGCAGGTGACAACTTCATCTTGAGCTCTCGAACCTTGGTCTGGTCGGACCAACCAGCCTGGACGGAGATGTTGGTGAACTTCTCCCACCAGGTACGTCGATCTCCAAGCGGGGCTTTCTCGTCGAACTGACCCAGCGTGTTGGAATTGACATACGGGCGGAACGTCCAGGAGGTCTTGCCATCCCCAACCGTAGTTGACTCCACGGTCGGTGTAGCGGCCTCGTCGTCCAGGCTGTCGTCCGAGCTGGAGCTATCATCATCCGAGCTCGAGGAACTGGAGCTTGAATCCGGGGACGAGTCGCGATCCCGGCGACGCCCCTTGCGTGGCGCCTTCTTGCGCTCGTCCTTCCTGCGTTCGTCCTTCCTGGGCGGTTCCTGCTTTGGCTCCTTTGGCTCCTTCTTCACCGCCGTCTTGGTCCCCGGACGGGAGGTCCCCGTCGGGGCAACATGCGCCGCCGTCGTATATCGGTGTGCCGCATTAACTGCGGCCGGCTCATTCTTCACCACGGTCGGCTTCAGAGTCCTTGCTAGACGCGCGACGTCGACTTCGGCAGTGTCGCCAGTAGCTGCTCCCAGCCGGCTTCGGTCGTGTTCTTCTGTCCCGGCTGTGCACTCGCGACCGTTGCTTTTCCGTGATTACGCCCGTTGCCCGTTCAGGGTTGTCACTTCCCGTTTGTATGGGAGTTGCCCGATTAGGGTCGGATGTTCCCCGTTCAGGTTGAGCTTGGGCAGATGTTGCTTGAAGGTCGCGTATCTGCCCCACATGGAAACGCTGGATATTCTGAGCAGACTCACGTTCCTGCGCACGCGCGACTTCCGACGCCTGCAGCCTGGCTGCCAACGCGGCCAGGTCCTGCTGGGCCTGCCCGGCCCGGGCGGCCATCTCGGCGGCGTGCCTCGCGTCGGCTTCAGCCAGCTGCCGGCGGATGTATTCCGCGGCGGCTGCCTCCACACGATCACGCTCGGCCCGCGCGGCCTCAAGACGAGCAGCTTCGACATCGGCCTCGGCCGTCAGGGACAGCGAGGCGGCCTGGGACGCCTGGGCGAAGACCTCATGCAGGTGTCGCTCAAGCTCCTGGGCCCGGCGCTCGGCTTCGCGCGCCTCCCGTTGGGCTTCGGCCAGAGCAAGCTCGGCTTCGGCATCCCGGCTGGGATCCTTCCCGGTCGACACAGCTTCGCGAAGCTTCGACAGCTCGGCACCAAGCTGCTGGACCTGGTGAAAGGTCGACACCGCCATCTCCGCCATCCCCGACTGGGCCGACAGGCTTGTCCGTCAGGACCGGGTGGACCGGTACGAGCGCCGGGATCGACTCGAGCGCCTGGATCGGGATCGGTCTCGTGATGACCTCCGGGTGGAACGTCGGCGGCGACGCCGAGCATCTCCATCCGAGTCCGAGCCACTCGACAGCGAGTCATGCCTTGAGCGTCGGTGCGTCCGGGACCTCGTCGACGTCCGCGTCCTGGATGTTGCCCGGCTGGCCACCTCGTCCAAGCGCGCCATGTTGACATCAGCCTGGTCGGGGGTCAACTCTCGCTTGGGGACCTCCTCGCGCGTCACGTAGAAGCCCACGTCTCCGGCACCGACCGACACGCCAACCAGGACCCCGGGCGGACACCGCCACAGGCCCTAGCTGGGGCATCGGCATGTGCGACGCAGCGCTGTACTCGAGCGTCGAGGTCGACGAGTCCGAGGTGGTGTTCCTGGACACATACGACTCGGACGTCGCACCGTAGGAAGCCCGGTCGGAGGTGCCAACTATGCTCGGGACAGGGTCCGAAGTTGCACCTCTGGCCGGGGCATCCCGGGCGGACTCCTCAGCCGACGGGAACTCGGACGGCAGCGACTCGGACTGGGACGGCGGGGACGCAAGCGAGCTCTCAGCCCTCGGCGGCGCATGCTGCTGACGCTTGGGCGCAGGCTCACCGGTGGACGACCCGCTCGGACTCCGGATGGGACGAAGACCAGTCAAGCGTAGGTGTAGGACATAGGTCCGACCCAGCAAGAGTTCGTAGTCGTTCATCAATAGATCTCCATCCGCGTCTTCCGCGTGATAATCCATTATCGGCGGCTTCTCTGTCTTCGCTTGGGTCTCCAACACTGGCAGGATCTTGAACGTCGCTCCGACGACCAGCTCGCGCCACTCGATGAGCTCGACCGCAAGCAGTCGCTGGACGTCTCCGACCAGGGTCCGGATGGACATCGGCTCCACCTTGGACACTCGCATCTCCACCCAGGCCGGCACCACGTTGACGAACTGGAAACCAGCCTCGAGCAGGAGCGTCTGTAGGACCGCAACGCACTCCCGCGAGTCCAGCAACCCGGTTGGGATCTGGACTCCGGCCAAGGTCCTGGGCAGTCGACAAGTCCCGACGGCTGGGTGCCAGGTCGGCCAACCAAACCTCGGCCGGGTCCTGCGAAGCCACCTTGGACGCCAGGTACTTGGACGTCGCAAGCGTCGCGGTCAGTCACAGCACGGAGTCCGGAAGGGGTCTTCGGCCAGGCATACGCCACGTTCGGCGGAAGCGTGAGCCCAGACCGGGCTCTCTCCCACCGGGACGCCTGCAACGCCGCGTACGTCTTCGCCGCTTGGACACTTGGGTGCTCGGCCGGCAACTCCGTCGGCGGGTTACCCCGGCTGGGTCTCCGGTTGGGCATCAGCGGCCGGGGTCACCGCCTTCACAGGAACTGCGGCCGGCTTCTCCTCCTCGGCAGACGGCGTCGGCTTGGGTTCGGCGGACACTTGCGCGTCCGGCTGCATATCTTGGCCAGGCAGAGAGGACTCCGAAACTCGACCCTCCGCCTGGGGCTCATCCACGTCGGCGCCTCCCTCAGACGCCTGGTTGGGTTCACCCTGGCCGGGATCCCCCTTAGCGGTCTTCGACTCCTCGTCCGCGTCAGCACGTTCGGGCTCGCCGTCCTTCGACACTTGGTGCGCGTCATCTGGGACGGCCGGCTCGGGTGCCGGCTGGACTTGGTTCGAAGACCCATCTCCGGCCAGGGCCGCCTTCCGCTTTTCAGTGTTAACCCTCCGAGCATTGCGTTGAACCTCTTCCAGGCTCGGTTGCTCCTCGGGCGGCAGCCCCGCCGTACGACGCGATTGACGCGACGCCTCTCCGCGTCCTCGTCCTCCGCGCCCTCCTTCGCGCATGTCTCCTTCCTTAGCTGTCATAGACGCTAGTTAGGAAAGTTAGCACACCTCACACCTATAAACTTACAAAATATAAACAACTCCGGTGAAATCCCTGGTTCCAATCCGGGCACACAGGCGAGGCGGGTGAACGCCTGACCGCCCAGGTGTATAGCTTGGCGCGTCCCGGGTGTAGACTCCCGAATGGGGTGCACCCAGAACAAACCCTAGCCGAAGATAGTACACCTAGATGTACACTCCAACCGGGGTGGCGTGTGTCCTTGTGAACAATCCCTGTGGGTTCGTTTGTCTTCGTAACCAGGGGTCTTCAACCGTGGATGAGTTGTCTTGATACTTGTAGGTCGCTGGGTAGCAGGGCAGGACGTAACCTTCCTGGACGTCGCCTCTGACAGCCCTCAGATAACCAAGCAATACAAACAGATACTGAGTTATATACAAACACGTAGCCCTTCCTTATTCTCTTGGACCATGAAAGGGTCGGTCACTACTCCAGTCAACTCCAGCCGGACTCCGGGATACTGGTCAATCCCGGTCGGCTTTGGCTCACGCGTACCACCCTCAATTACTGAGGGAGACTAACACAATCAAATACCTCCTATCACACAATAGCTCTTAAATCAATACTTCCCACCCGGGGCTACTCCAACCGGGGTGACAAGGTAATCTGTAATATGAAATGCGGGGCCTTCCTGGTCTGGACGAGCTCAACCGCAACTAGGAAATGAAATGGGATGGATCAACCTCGGGCTGTCGCCCGGTACTCACCCCAAC